>NW_026057580.1:75375347-75391916 GCF_023721935.1 Panthera uncia | reverse complement strand
GAAGGAAGGAAGGAAGGAAGGAAGGAAGGAAGGAAGGAAGGAAGGAAAGAAGGATGGAAGGAAGGATAGAAGGTAGGGAGAAAGAAGGAAGAAAGAAAAAGGAAAAGAGCTTGCTTTAAATTGTTATTGTGCACCAGTTTATGTTGTTTAAACAAGCAGTGAAGGGCCAAGGGCAGGCTGCCCCCAAATAGGCCACTTTGGCCTAAAGACTATTTTGAATTAAAAAGCAGTCAATCGGGGCACCTGGGTGGCTCAGTCAGTTAAGTGTCTGACTTAAGCTCAGGTCATGATCTCATGGTTTGTGAGTTCGAGCCCCATATTGGGCTCTCCATTGACAGCACAGACCCTGCGCCAGATCCTTTTCTTCCTCTCTCTGCTGCTCCCCTGCTTGCTCTCCCGCAGGCATTCTCTCCCTCTCTCTCTCTCAAAAATAAACATTTTTTAAAAAGCAATCAAAACCCAGCAGATTCAGGAAAAGCTCTTTACCTCCCGCTCAACTGCCTGACAGAATTTAGATAAAGAGCCTATTCCAGGAAGAGAGCTATCACCATAGATATCTACATTATGATATGAACTAAGTATGGTAAACAGGGAGGAATCTAGCAAGGCCTGTTTGATAGAAGTCCTCTACCTCCCATTGTTTCTGAGTGGCCCAGCAGTTGTTTACCAAACATTTACTTTTTCATAGCCTGTGAATTTCATTCCTTTCTTTTGAAGTTCCAGGCCCCTAACCCCTTCTCCTTGGTTCAGAATGACATATATACTTCATTTTGCCTGACTGTCTTCGGAATTTCCACATCTGTGTGAATTCCCTGTACCTACAAAATTAAATTTAACTTTCTCCTGTTAATCTGTCTCATGTCAATTTGATTCTTAGCCCAGCTAGGAGGATCTTGAAGGGCAGGGGAAATTCTCCCTTCCCAACAGTAGCACCGGACCTAAAGAGAAGAGCACAGCAGTTTAAAAGCTGCCATAGCGATCATAAAGCCTCAGTCCCTCTCAGACTTCCAGGTAGTGAACGAAGAGTAAAGTGGGCATGCCAGTGAGAAGGCAAAAACCAATCAATCTGGCAAACATCAAAGATACTCAGATGCATACGGGCAAGTGAAATTAAGCAGTCCTTCACCTTCCTCTCCCTCCTGCTGCAAATCCTGGTTTTACTCAGATTTGAGGGACTTCAGTTTCAGAGAAAAGAGGGCTTGGATACAATAGGAAATCCCATGTTTTGAGTGAGTTATAAACACAAGTCTGCAATGTTCCTTTTTTTTTATTTTTATAACAGCCAGCCCTTTAAAATAAAAGTCTCCATCCATGCATAACACGCTTCCTTCAAAGCTCACCCTAGCCTTTATACCTCCTTGCTATTTTCTCATTTGCTTGCTCTTATTTGGAGAGACATACATTAATGGCATACAAGCAGATTTTATGGAAGATTGCTTCTTCTGATGTTTTACTCTCCCCTCCCCCATCGGCCCCTCATTATTTTTCATTCTAGAAGTCCTTTGGAATTAGAACCGCGCTCTCTCTATTATTTGCAAGTTCTTCAGTACAGTCTTTAGTTCCTAGATATCCATTCTTTTCAAAGGCAGACTTGGTTAACTCAAGCATTTTCTCATTTACATGTGAACCAACCCCAATTCACCAGCACTGTAATTTACATGTTGAGTGCATAAAAGCTTCACAACTGCAGAGTCCTGTGGCCTTCAATTCACACAGCAGATACTCACTCCCTTGCTATGGAGCTTGTGTTTGGTTTCTCTGCCAGTGAGTTCATTGCAAATTGCTGTGTTGTGCGCACCAGCAGCCTCCACCACTTAGAGCTCTCTAGCTTCTTCCTAATTTAGACACTCTCTATAGTGTCATCTTTCCTGATTTAGTGCCTGATGATTTGAAGAAATTCTAGGAGAAAATTCTTCCCCTTTCTGTAACAGTGCGACTACTGCCTCGTACAGAAATAGTGCTGCTGACCTAAAAGATGTCATAAAATTCATGCTCAAGCAGGCATCCCTATTCTAACACCCTCCTCTGGCTGTGTTTTGTGTAATAAAGAACTTAGCTGGCCTTTGTCCCCAGTTCCTGGGAGGTAACCTCTAAACCCTTGGAATTTCCTGAATGAATGGAGTATTTTTGTTATTCATGGTGGGTCCCTGGACCACACCTGATACATTATGCTAATGAGGTGACTCAGACAGGGGGGTGGCCACACCAGAAAGACCTAGCATGTGATTAGAGAGGGTTGAGGCTTTGAGCCACTTGATATCAGCCCTACCTCCAGAGAAGGGAGGGAGACTGGAGATTGAGTTCAATCATGAGGCAAAGGATTGATTTGATCCATAGTACCTATATAAAGAAACACCAACAAAAACTCTGGACACTGAAGTTTGGGTGAGCTGCCCTGGCTGGCAATACTCTGGGTAATTTCTCTACTTTGATATGGAGAGGATAACACATCCCTGAGGATGATGGAAGCTTCACATCTGAAACCCTCCTAGACCTCTCCCTCAGTGCCTTTTCTTTCAGCTCACTCTAATCTGTATGCTTTTGTTATAATAAAACAGTAATTGTTCAGTGGGGCATTTTCCTGAGTTCTGTGAATTATTCTAGTGAATTATTGAAACTAAGGGATTCCATAAGGACTCCCAAATTTATAGTCCGCTAGTCTGAAGTGAAGTGAGCCCTGGAGACCCCTTCTCTCACCCAGGCTGATATGTGAAGTGAGAGCAGTCTTGTGGAGGGCTGTGCCCCTGACCTTGAGTTTGGCCAGCTCTGAGCAGCTGTCTCAGTGGTCTCTTTGGTTTAAAACTTAGGAACCATGCTGTTAAGGAGCATGAAAGGCCCCTCCCTGTCTTATTAGACAAAACAGTCTAATATAAGTTAAAAGCAGGTCCAGGTTTTGGCACCTGACAGCCTTGATCCAAATCCTGCCTCTGTTACTTGCAGCTTGCATGACCTTGGGCAAGTTGTTTAAACTCTCAGTGCTTCAGATTCTGCATTCATAAAAGGAGTATAATAACAGCAATATCTATCACACTGGGTTGTTGTGAGGATAAATATGTTAGACATGCAAAATGCTCTTAAGTGCTCACAAATGTTACTTATCATATGCAAACTAATGCATTGTTTTTTTTTTCTATTGAAATTAACCAAGAAGCAGATAATACCAATATATTTTATAGTTTATTTACTATAGTATCAAATCACAGGTTCTAGCCATTTAACCAAAGGCTGTCTGGGGCGCCTGGGTGGCTCAGTCGGTTGAGTGGCCGACTTCGGCTCAGGTCATGATCTCGAGGTCCATGAGTTCGAGCCCCGCGTCGGGCTCTGTGCTGACAGCTCGGAGCCTGGAGCCTGTTTCAGATTCTGTGTCTCCTTCTCTCTCTGACCCTCCCCCATTCATGCTCTGTCTCTCTCTGTCCCAAAAATAAATAAAACTTAAAAAAAAAAAAATTAACCAAAGGCTGTCTTATTGCTTGCTAGAGGACTAAGTACGAATTCAACTCCAATCCACTGATGTGTGACTATGAGCCACAGCCACTCATAGAGCATCTTCTCCTAATGCAGGATATACAAGGTGGGAATCTGCAGGTGCAGATGGCACTGGCAGTCTTAATTCATGGCTGACCTCAGGTGTGTCCTTGGACACTGGGCTATTTTCAGCCTAGGGGTCTCTCCCTTCAGCTCCCTTGGTAGTCAATTCTATTTACATGAGAGACTGTGTGGCAGAGCATTTCAGGCTCCGAGGGTCAGCTGTAACCGCTAAGTAAAGGGGTTCTGTTAGGGAGTGAGGGGAAAGAGAGAGAGAGAAAAGCGCATGTCCTCCTCTCCTTGGTTATATACCTTCCCTATTTGACACGTGTAGCATCTAAATCAGGAATTCTCAAAGCAAAGTTCCCCAACTAGCAGTATCAGACCTCCGGAGTCAGAAACTCTAGGGGCGGAGTCCAAAAAACTATTTTAACAAGACTTCCCAGTGATTCTATTGCTCAAGTTTGAGAACCACCTTTCTCAATGATTTTGCCATAATATGTGGGGTTGCCCTCAGATCAGAAAGTCTTTATCTGTCCTTGTGGCACTACCACTCTCACCACCAACCTGCTAAAATCCTCTCTCTAACCTTTGGGGATACAGTTCTGTGCCATGAACATACTTCCCTCTGAACTTTCCTTCATCCAACTTCCCTAACAGAGGTACATTTCCTGATGCTGTTTTCTCCCTTTGACTCGTGGTCCATCTCAAGCTATCATTCAACATTCAAAGACAGTCTTAAAGGCTGCACAAAGCAGGAACCCTACAGAAAAAGCCAAACCCAGTGGTGAGAAAATGCAGGGAACCAGGGAGGGACACACTGAACAGGGACAAGGAACTTTCCCCTTCTTCTACTCTTCACATGTGTTATTAATAAAATAAAATATAAAAATAAATACATTAAGTCTTACTTCTCCCACATCAACAATGCTCTTTGTCTTGATTAGTACAAATAAAATTTCACCTCTAATCATTTTATCCAAGGGCATTTTATTAGCACATTAGTCATCAAATAAGGAATATATTAGAGAGGATACAGGCAATGGGGACATCCAACGTGGAGCTGAAAACCAGTGAAGAATGCTGTCTGGCTACAAAGAGAAGAGTGTAGAGAAAGAAACAAGGCAGGAGTCAAAGAAGCAAGAAGTCATCAGAGGTATAAAGAAAGGGAAGCCAATAGGAGAACAGTGAGGCTTGCAGTGGGGTACTGTAACTATCATCACTCCCAGGGCACAATGCACGAGGCTTACTGGCTTGAGGAACTGGGCTGCCTTGGGAAATATGGGACAGTGAATATCAATCACACTGGCACTAGCTTCAGGTGACCTTGATTCTGATCCTAGATCTCTCCACTACTTACTGGTTTATATGTTCTTGTTGAAGTCATCGAGACATTCTGCACTTAGGTTTTCTTAATTCAGGAGGAGGGTAATAGCCTCACAAGGTTATTATGAAGATCAAAAGTAAGCATGCATATGAAAATGTTTTACAGTCAGTCTCCCATACAATTGTGAAGTTAGTAATAACATCATTGTGAAGTAATAACCTAAAGCGCATGAACGTGGAGATCTCTGACTGATTTGTGTGTTGTATCCCCAGCACCCAGAACTGTGCTGGCACATAATAGACACTCAAACATTTATTGAAGAATCAAAGTATTCTTGTTATTATTTAAAAGGATTGGTGTCAGTGTGGATTTTCCATTCATGCTATGTTAGAGTACAGCACACAGAAGATATATAGCTATAGTTGTCTTATTTTTAGAAAGGGGATACGTGATACTTGGAAATAAACCCATTTATAAATAGATGCAAAACGATTAAGGAATACCTAAACCACACCTACTCACTTAGCAAGACTGAAAACTTCATTCTAGAATAATTACTAGGTAACTGGTAATTGTCTTGGATATTATTACCGATTTAGACTCTATGCTGTTTTTAATAGATTAGTGTACTTTGTTTTATTGGTACGAAGAATGAGTGCTGTGGCATTATCAGCTGTGGCGGCTGGTGTTGGCAGCAAAATAATTCTCTAAATGAGATCTGTGATTTGAATACACTCTCCTGTATAAAGCAATCTTCACAGAAAAATATCACTCTGTCAGAGTCAGCTCTGGCTGTGCACTCAAACATCCCATTGTGATAGCTGACATTTAGACCAAAATGGCTTCCATTGCCCTCCGGGTCCAACAAGAAAGGAGACAGAGATAAATGCACACCCCCAAGACATAAGTAACTGGAAACCTCCTGAAAGAGAAGAAAAACAAGGCCTTTAATACTCTGGCTCAGGAAACTGGAAATGGGGCTGAAATGTTTAAAAGGAAAAGGCAAACTCTCCTCGCCTAGGCCCCCTTTCTCCCCTTAGAAGCAGGCCTTCTTTCCTTCCTTCAACAACACTTGTGAAGCTGTACTGAAGGTAGCACGGTGTGGCCTGGGCATAGCATAAAAAGAAAAGTAGAAAGGTATGAAGCCAAAAAGGGATATGGGGGTCCATTGAGGGAGGATGGTGTAAGTTAGCTTCAGAGTGTGGCCTTCTTCTGGGGCAACTGGAACCAGCTGTGTGCATTTTTGAGAGGGGAGTGATAATTTTGACTTTTAGAAAGATCCTCTGGGCTGCAGTGAGAAAACATTGAAAGATTAAAGAAGGGAAAAGAAGCCAGTAAGAACAAAGAATGAAAGATTTCTGATATCCTGAATTGAGGTAGAAAAGATGAAGAAGAGGGGACAGATCCTACAAATGCCAAAGAGGCAAAACTGATAGCATTTCATTAGCAATACTGCGTGTGGAATAAAAGTGAAAGGAGTATTCCACTTGAGCCAAGGCATTGTGAAAAAAGAGCAGATTTGTACGTAGTATAGGAGAGAGTGATACCATGAATAATAGAATATGCTTCCCTTCATGGTTCTGCATTTTCCAGTAATGTTACCTCATGTCTACAGTTAGACATTGAATGAATAAATGTGTGAAGAGGAAGGAGAGTGGTGTATCTTCCTTAGCTCATTGAAAATTTCTCAATAGCAAAGTCCTAGAATGAAGAGAACAAGAGATGAAGTGTGATCCCCAGCAGTCAAACCTTAGGATTTTGAAAAATAATGAAGGCACATCTATTGTGCATTTAAAGGAGATTTTACAACAATGCCTGAGTGACCAGGGGCTGCTCAGTATGTAGCTGGTCAAAACTGAATGCCCAATCACTTTGGAAAGTCGGCCAAGAGAACTGATTATTTATTTATAGCCTAGCCTTTTCCAAAAAAGATCTGAGGTAGTTAAAAGAGGCAGTATGTCTACAAAGATTTGTTTCACTAGAGGTTTCATTCTTTACAACTCACATTCACTGCATTCTGCTATGCCTTAACTAAAGGAACCATGTGGATTCAGCCATAGGGTGCAAATTTTTAGGCCAAGTTGTACCAAGGCTTACCTAAAAATATCTGTGACCGTATTTCTCACATGTATCAGTATTTCATTATTTTCATTAATTCAACATTTGCCAAATGCAAATTCAGTCCTGAATCTGCAACTTGCTTGGTTAAAGGGGAAAAAAGTTTGAAATTGTGACAGAGAAAGTTCAGAGAAACAGGATTTAGCAGCAATATTCCAATATTGTGTTGATTCAATTCCTTCCTTTTCCCTACTTCTGAGAGAGTCCGGAGCCACTCAAGACCATGCATCTCCTATAGTGCACATTCTCACATTACTTCTATCAGTAAATTGTAAATTGGAAATATAGGTCTAGGGTCTGGTACTCAGTTAGTAATAATGAAGCTAAGACAAAAGAGCCATCTCAATCCTAACAAGAAACACTTAACTATGTGTAATGATCTTCTGGTCTACAACCTCATCCCACCACTCCAGGTGTTTCTACTCCCTCTCTACTTTCCTAAGAACCGAGATGGTTACTTCTATCTTTTTTTTTTTCAATCTTTATTTATTTATTTCAGAGAGAGAGAGACAGAGAGAGAGAGAGAGGACAGAGAGAATCCCAAACAGGCTCCACACTGTCAGCGCAGAGCCTGATGCAGGGCTCAATCACATGAACCATAAGATCATGACCTGAACAAAAATCAAGAATCAGACACTTAACCAACTGAGCCCCCCTGGCACCCCCTTCTACTTCTTCTTGAGCCCCAGAATACCCTCAGAGTTATGTCCAATTTGGTCAGAGACCCCCATAATGCTCCTTTCCCACATATATGAACGTTTCAGGGCTCACTGAAGGCCATATCCATAACCCGCACAGAATGTATTAGCCACAAATCACCAAAGCTCTTCACCCAATGACAAACAGGCTAAAGGAGACTACAGGCAAGTTTTTTAAAGCAAAAAACAAACAAACAAACAAACAAACAAAAAACCATTGAATATGTTGTCTAATATGACACAATTCTCCCTTTGGGTAGGAACCACCGTCTCCATTTTGCACATAAAGAACATGAGACTCTGGAAATTTAATAATGTGCTCAAGGTTATACAGCTACCCTCTACCTCCCTGCCGACTCCATCCTTCGCCTAGCACCATGCTCTTTCCACCGAGATATTCAGTGCTGGCGCTGGTTCTGCAGAAGAGCATAAACTCAGATTAATGACTACAGACCTCTTGAGAGCATTAAGTACTGCCCAGTAATCTGACCTTATTGCCCTGGAAAATCCGCTTTCTCTCTTTCCTTGAACTTTCAACACGATTTCTGTTGCCTTCCTCGCTCTGAGCTAATGACCTTTGCTTCCTATTTCACTGAATAAAATGAAGGCACTTTTGTGAGATCTACATCTTCTACTTATTGCATACTCATACCCACTTTATCTGGTCCCATATACTCCATCTTCCCTTAATGTGCCAGTGGAACACCATTACATTCTCTGATCGATGGCCAGCCTTCCATGGGTTTTACCTACTAAAGGATTTTCCCTCTTGATCATTATCAACAGCATAAAATCATGCTACAACTGTCACCCTGAAAACAAAAGTGGGACAGAAGTTCATCCCTTCCCGCCTATGACCTGTTACCCTCAAGTCCTCTACAGGAAAACTTCAAAGACTTGCCTATCTTCCCTGCATCTACTTCAGACCTTTGTGGCTCTTTTCGATGCTCTCCACTGAAAGTGCTGTTTTTAAGCTATGACCTTTGTCTTGTCCAATAGGATGGTCAAGAGGTGCCTGGGTGGCTCAGTTGGCTAAGCATCTGACTTTGGCTCAGGTCATGATCTCATAGTTCATGAGTTCAAGCCCTGTGTTGGGCTCTGTGCTGATAGCCCAGAGCCTGCAGTCTGCTTCGGATTCTGTGTCTCCCTCTTTCTCTGCCCCTCCTCCACTCATACTCTCTCTCTCTCTCTCTCTCTCTCTCTCTCAAAAATAAATAATAAAACATTAAAAAAAGTCCAAGTCTAAATAAAGTCTAGATCCCTCTTCCATCTCCATTAAACCTATCCTCATTTATCGTAAGACCCACTACCTTCATCCAGCTAGAATTAATTCACCCAACTGCTTAGAACAAGAAATTAACGGTCATCCTATCATTTTTTCTTTCTTTCTTTCTCTTTTCCTCATCCCCAAATCCAATCCCTAGTCCTATCAGATCCTCCTTCAAACTCTATCCCACTTCTAACCACTTCTGACCAACATTTTCACTTCCATCTAATCCAAGCCCACCATCTTTTGTCTGGACAACCACAATAGCCTCCTGTTTAGACTTCCTCCTTCTGTTTATGCTCCCCACAACAGTTAGAGGGATGTTTATAGAAATATTAATCCAATCAATCCTATTCTTGTCTAAAACTCTGACTTTCCGCAGAATTAAACCCAATTCCTTTTCAACAGTTGATCTGGATTTTGCAAGTCTTTCTTACCTTATTTCCTACTATTCTCCTCCTCACTCACCAGACTCCAGCCTTGTCTGCCTTCTTCTCACCGTTCAACTATGCCAAACCCATTCTCACGTCAAGGCTTTATAACGTGCTGTTTCTTCTGTCCATGCAGAAGTTTCCCCTAAGGAATTTACATTGTTGGATTCTTCTTTTACAACAATGGCTCCTATACTGTTGTAGTATCTGCTCAAAAGTCATCTCTTTGGAGAGGGCTTTCCTAATATTTCAATTTTTCTATTTTTCTTTTAATTTTAGAGAGAGAGAGGGCACAAGCTGGGGAGAGGAGCAGAAGGAGACTGAGAGAATCTTAAGCAAGCTCCACATTCAGCGCAAAGCCCAACAAAGTGCTCAATCCCACAACCCTGGATTCATGACCTAAACAGAAATCAAGAGTTAGATGCTCAACCAACTGAGCCACCCAACAGCCACCCTCCTGATACTTCAATTGAAAGTAGCATCTCCCTACTTCTGCTTTATTTTCAGCATAGCTCTTACTGTTATGTGAATTTATGTATGTTCTTTATCTACTAATTTCTTATCTATTTCCTTTCATTGTGATATAAGCTCAATGAGGGGAGGAACTCTGTCCCATCCACCACTGCATCCCCATGATGGATACAATGTAGGCACTCAAAATCCATTTTTAAAAATTTTCTTTAATGTTTGTTTATTTTTGAGACAGAGAGAGACAGAGTGCAAGTGGGGGAGGGGCAGAGAAAGAGGGAGACACAGAATCTGAAATAGTCTCCAGGATCTGAGCTGTCAGCACAGAACCCGATGTAGGGCTTGAACCCACAAATTGCGAGATCATGACCTGAGTCAAAGTTGGATGCTCAACCAACTGAGTCATCCAGGTGCCCCCAAAATCCATTTCATATGAGTAGACGACGATACCAGGAGATCTGACTTGGAGTATCCTGGCCAGGGTCACCATGAGTTTCTATTAATGCCAAATGCTTCCATAATTTATTTATACCCCACTTTGGGGTTAAAATATGCTAGCAGTTGCCCTAGAGAGATGCATTCCCTGCCAGAGCTTTAATGATTATCTTAATATCTTTGAGTTTTAAACACCCACTCTTCCTCTCACATCAGAGTTAGTTCATACTGCTCAAAGGCATGCAGAATCTAGACAGATTTTAAGGCATTCCAACTGATCAATCTGTTTTCAAGACATTACCAGCTGCTGTTTTAATCATTTATGGGACCATTACAGTTTTTCGGCTTCAAGTCAAGAATTAAAGCATTGTTTTTTGTTTTGTGAAATTGGCTTACAGGAAAAGGACTTTCCTTCCAATTTTGCAAAGTCAAATTGCAGGCTAATGGTTATTTTGGGGAGAGCTGTTAACAGAACACTCTGTAATCCACATATGCCCCCAGGATCTCAATCCATGGTAGAAGAGAGGTCTTTTACTAGCAATAACGGCATGAAAACAGATCCACAAGTCTTCCAAGTGTCTATCTTTGAGCCAGCTCTACTGCAAAAATATGTTAGGGTGCAGCTTGTGGCCTCTTATGTGTGTTGTTGGTTTTGTTTTTTTAGCTTGGAGAATCTGCATTAGTTTACTATTAGCTGTCACTGTCACCCTCTCTTCTTTTTTTTTTTTATTTTTAACATTTATTCATTTTTGAGAGACACAGAGAGAGACAGAGCATGAATAGGGGAGGGGCAGAGAGATAGGGAGACACAGAATCTGAAGCAGGCTCCAGGCTCTGAGCTGTCTGCAGAGCCGGACATGGGGCTCGAACTCATGGACGGAACTCATGGACCGTGAGATCATGACCTGAGCCAAAGTCAGAAGCTTAACCAACTGAGCCACCCAGGCGCCAGCCACCCTCTCTTCTTGAGTTGTACATCTTGCACAGAGAATATCACAAAAATGAGCAGAAGGAAACAGAAATTAATGATAGTGTTTTATGGCAGGAAAGGACTTTGGAAGTGATGAATACCTACTTCCTTTGGCAAATGGACTGATAGATGTTGAATGACTTGTCTATCTCTTTTGTTTCTTCTAGGCTTTGGGCACACAGAAGTATCAGACTCCTCATGGCTATTTTATGGGACTCCAAAAATGTATAAAGTAGAAAATCTTTAAGAAGCACCTATAATGAGACTTCTAAAAACAGAGGTTATTACATTTCTCTCTGTCATTCTGGTCTTCACCTTCAGTCTTCCCCATCTTAGGAAATGGCAGCAATAATCACTGAATGCTCAGGCCACAGTTCTGGGGTCTCCTCTGAGTGCCCCCTCTTTTCATACCTATGTAACAAATCCATCAACAAGTCAGTCAGTTCTTGCCTTGACCTTGTCCTAGACATCGTCGTTTCTTTCTTGCCTTTATACAAAAGCTTGTTACATGATCTCTCTGCTTCCATTCTAGTCCTCCAACTGTGTGGTATGTAGTAGGTTCATCTCTCTCTCATCCTCAGGGCTGCTGTTAGTCCATAGGGTATCTTATATAAATCACAAAAAAAGGTACCCTTTCTGGGTAGATGCAATCCTACAGATACCAAGTATAGTAAGTGCACAATAACTTTATGCTAATTAGAAAAAATACATACATAAATAAAAAATACACACATCAGCATGCCAGCATGCATGGCATGGCATGATCAGACTGGGTTTAGCCCCATCACCCCTTTGGCTGGATGCCCTTGTTCAAAGTACATTCTGCACTAGCAAACGTAGTAGTTTTGCCCACCGACCAACATTATTCTCTTTCAAGACATTCTTTTTATTTCCAAGATAAGCTTTATTGTAGATAATGTTTATTAAATATCCCAATATGAAATATTCCAATATGAAAAAAATGCATGAATGAGTATTTAACATCCACTCTGTGGATGAGAGGCACAGTGGGGAAAAAAAAAGTTGAGAGATAAACTAAGAGGAAAGCTACCTGGTTGTTGGACTCAGCATTTTGGATTCGTTCCCAAGAAACTACTTCTGTGGCCATAGGCTAATGGCAACCCTATGCAGCTGATGGGAGTAACCCTGTGGGTAATCTTGAATTATCTGTTTACTGCACGGGTGTCAGGGATGGAAACATTTACAAGCCATTGCCCTTGTTCACCAAGGGACTACATTTTAATATAAGAGACTAGAATAATGTATAAAGGATACTCCATCATAAATAATAAATGTGAAACTTGTGCTAGGAACAAACAGTGCTTTGGGAGTTCAGAAAGCGAGATCACCATGAAAAATTTATGAAAAGATACACCCTTTAATTAGACTAAATACTTCAAGTAACCATTAAAAGTAACTATTAAGATAATCCAATGATTATACTCACCATATCAATAATTTGTCACATACTACCTTTAAGAATATATGTAACTATAAAGTGTAATTTAAATATTTATTGCTTTGAATACCATTCCAAATCTCTGCTAAGTTTCAAACCAATTTAAGTATTTGTTGACTGGTTGCTGAGTACAAACCAAATGCTTGGGGCTTTAGGGTGAATAAAGATGAACATGATAACCGAAAGTTTCCACAAGGTCTTTGCTATCATATATGAGCAAGAAGGGCTACATACAAATAACATTAACACAATGGAAATAATAAATAACCATAAATATTATCATATAGGCAAAGGACTATGGCAGCACAAACCAGGAAGACAGGGTGGTATTTGGGTTGTGCTTGATGGATGGGTAGGATTTTGAAAGAAGGAATTAGGGCAAAGGCATAGAAGACGTGTATTCAGTCTGCTTTGTAGGAAGTTAGGAAGAGGAGAGTCAAATGAATTCCGTCCTGGATCACTGGGCTAAGCCTAGCCAAGAGCAGATCAGCAAAGATGATCCTGACTGTTCGCTGGCATTGCATCTCTAAAAGACAGGCAACAACAACAACCCACAAACTTAATGTGGACCTAATTCAACTGTTGGTAGCAGCTGCTGAAGTGTAAAGGGGCCTACTATGGGCTCAATTTTGTCCCCCAAGAGTTAACATGTTAAAGTCCTAACCCCCAGTAACTCAGAATATGTATTTGGAGATAGTGTCTTTAAAGAGGAAATTAAGTTAAAATGAAGTCATTTGGGTAGCAGCAACTCCAATCTATCTGGTGTTCTCATAAGAAGAGGAAATTTGCATACATATAGAGACAGAGGAAAGACCATGTGAACACACAGGAAGATGACCATCTACAAGCCAAGAAGATTAGCCTCAGAAGAAATCAACCCTGCTGACACCTTGATCTCAGACTTCTATACTCCAGAACCATGAGAAACTAAAATCCTGTTGTTTAAGCCCCGCCCCCTCCGCCAGTCTGTAGAGTATTGTTGTGGCAGCCTAAGCAAATTAATACAGGGCCCTAGCATCTCAGAGTTCTCTGGGAGGGGGGGGGTGAGGGGAGGAGGAAAAAGGGGGAATGTAGTTGAACATGTAGACAAGACTTTACGAATAGGCTTTCATACATAGCAGAAAGCTCAGAATAGAACATGATACATGTTCCAAGACAATATAATTCTGAGTGAGATTGATACGGAAGAGGAGGCCACAGGAGCTGCATGGGCAGGCTTCCTGATGAGCCTGTCTTTTAAAGGACATGCACAAAATATGGAGAGAAAGAGACACCATCAAGGGAAAGTATCTAACAGATGCAAACAAGTCAGAAACCTCAGGAAGATTAAAAAGCATGATGGACTCAGGCTTCTAAAAATTAAGTGAGAAAATAATGAGAGCTTCCTAAATTAGAGCTGATGCCCAAAGACCAGGGGAGGCCAGGACCTGGGCTGGGCAGATGCTCTAATGTTTCCAAACAAGAGTTGCAAGCAGAACTTTCTATTCCTCTTCTGCTTTAGTCTTTGCCAGTGAGAAGGAGATTCTGAATGAAGAGACAGGAATGAGGCTTGGTAAGAAGAAATTGACATGCAAGGGAAGTCAAGGATGATAAAAGAGCACATGGCTGCTCTAAGTGAGTTCAAGTATCCTGACCTCAATAAATCACATCTCAAGGTAACTGCAGAACTTGCAAATGAGTGGCAGAACTGCTGACGCCAATCTCTGAGGAAGCACAGAAAATGGAAGAAGTAGACATTCAGGAGATGGGCATATGCTGGCCTGATTTTTACCAAAAGGAAGAAAGAAATATCTACACACTGTAAAATGGTTTGGAAGTAATCTCAGGAAAAAATTCTCAAATGGGTGAATTATGAGCATTTAAAAAGAAGGGGAAATTCGACTATTAGAAGTCAGCATAGACAAAGTATGGGAAAAATAAGGAACTGCAGAATTTCAGGATTGGAAGGGCCTGTCAGGTAATTCAGCCCCAAAATCCATCAAGTGTTTAAATTTCCACAAGTTTGTGATCCAACTTACATCTGAACACCTCCAGTGGTTACAAACTCGTTACTTTTTAAGGCAGCTTATTCATGTAATCATATTGGTCATAATCACAGTAATCCATCTAGGGCAAGTTGTAAGATCAGTGTATTAGTATTCAGCATGGTATATGTTGAAGATAAGATAGAGAACTATAGGTTGAATGCACACTTAAATTTGTAACTAGTTGAAATAGCCTTCACACAAAGAACTCATCGCTTCGTGAGAGTTTTTTAATTTGATCAGGAAGGTCCCAAGGAATTTGGTCCAAACTGGAACAGGCTGGCCCTAAATCTGTCAGAACCAGCTGGCGGCCTTGAAAGTAGGCCACTTTAGCAACAGCCTTGTAGAGGAATCGCCTAGACCAGAGGAGGCCTCTTACAATAGGGAACCAATTCCTTGGGACCTCTTGGATATGGGCCCAAACTCTAGGATAGTCCTGGTGGCTCCTGAGTAGAAAGGCTGGAATATGTAGGGAGCAATGGCAGTAAGGATCTCGTTATCTGGGTTCTGACTTGCCCAGTCTCTGCTCCATTCGCGGACCCCATCTCTTGGGCTGCCCACAATTGGGAGGGAGGCCAAATAAAGATGTTTAATCAGCGGTTCCTAGTTAATGTAATACTGGCTGAGAGCGAGGAAAAGCATAAATTCCCAAGGCTGTTTGTTAGTCTGTTTGTTTTCCTAGAACTGTAATTTCAACTTATATTTTCTTTTTATGATTATTCTTATCATCTCCTCTTACACACCACCAGGTTAGGATTGGCTGCTGTTCCATGGAATGTTATGAAAAATGACACATAAGATGGAAACATTAGGCAGACACCCATAAAATTAGGGATAGAGGTAATGAGACCTTGAAGCCTCTTGAAGACAAGGTCTTCAAGCGTCTATGGGGTCGTTCAGTGTAAATAGTGACTGCTGGAGGAAGGATAAGTTGTCCCATTTCCCATCCCCCCGCACCCTACTCAACTCCAACTCCTGCCCTAAATCTTTTAATAATCTGCCAATCCTTTAAGTGACTTCTGCATTTGGTTGTCCTCATTACCTGATCCAGGAGCAGGATCACCTATCTTAAAAGCCCATATATTTGCATGAGTATTAGTGTTTGAATGTCACTTGAAACGCATCACATACTGCACTTCTTAGCAGTTGTTTTTATACCTGCCTCATATCCCCCACTAGAAGTTGTTACAGACTGAATGTGTCCTCCCACAAACTTATATATTGAAGCTTTAACCCCCGATGTAATGGTATTAGGAAGTGGGGCCTTTGGAAGGTAGACTTAGATGAGGTCCTGAGGACGGGCCTCCCAAGATGATATTAATGGCCTTACCAGAGCTCTCTTTCTCCAACAGATGAGGATACAGCAAGAAGGCCGTTGTCCATAAACTGGAAAGAGAGCTCTCACCAGAACCCAACCAGATGGGTATCCTGATCTTGGACTTTCTAGCCTTTAGAATTATGATAAAATAAATTTCTGTTGTCTAAGTCAGCCAGTTTATGGTACTTTGTTATAGCAGCCCAAACTGACTAATACAGAAAGTAAAGCATTCACAATCAAATATTGTGTTTAAATTATTCTGTTTCACTTTTGACACACAAGCAAAGTGGGGATGAGAGAAATTCAGAGAATAGCCTTGTATTGTTGAGAATCTTTTCGAAACGTTTGTGAATGTTTACGTGTAAAACTAGAGCTAAATAACAATCCGAATCTATTACATATTTTAAAGTATCTATTCCAGGTTAATATGGAAAACAGATTAGGGGAGTGTATGTCATTTATACGACTGGACTCTTTCACTTAATTTATGAATTTTAAATTTCTTCTTCCTCTTCCTTCTTCCTCTCCC